>NC_135875.1:27405022-27412522 GCF_031162955.1 Sander vitreus | reverse complement strand
GAGAAAAAAAGTTTCCAAACCTTTGCAGAGACTATTTTCAGTAGCAGATGAATTGACATATGTTCTAGTGAGTATTTGGGGAAGCAGGACGGTTTGTGTGGGATTGAGTCAAAATAAACTATATATAGAATATGACAAGATTGCCCTTCAAATGTATATTATGCTAACTAAAACCTGACAGGCTGACACTGTGTATGATGTTATGGGGAACTGCTACTTGGTACAGTCACCTGACATGGTAAAGTATAAAAAGGCCATTTTGGAAAACAGGCCTGGCATGAGCAGCAAACTCACCGGCTCAGCAAAGGCATTGTCCCACAAGACAGTGGCTGTGGCGTTGTTGTCCTGACTGCCGTGGACGATCACTACCACAGGTAGTGATAAGGTCTGCAGGTTACAGACACGACAAGAGGTTAAAGTCTTCTGGATTTATTCAAACTAATCAATCCTAATACACACTTAATGTTTAATATCAGGCTTGGAGAAGTCTTAGACAAAGCCACTAAAACTGTAGTTGGCATTCAATCCAAAGGAGACCCAAGACAGTGGAGATGAATTCAGTAGCAGATGGCCGAGGAGTAACAATAATAATAATAATAATAATAATACTTTTTATCTAACACACTAAAAATATATAACATAACATTGATCAAATATTAACAGCAGTTCTAAAACGTTGAGGAGAGAAAGTTGAGCTGTCACGGAGCACCTAGCTGCTGATATGGGGGATGTACATAGTAAAATGATAAGGGGGTTGGCTGTTTGTGTGGCTTTTTTGCCTTTAAATGGTGATGAGATGATAAATGAGATGACTTGCAGCAAAGGGCCACGGGTTGGGGCGCCAGGGCAGCTCACCTGGTAGAGCATGCACCCTATGTACAGACGCTCCGTCGTCGCCACAGCGGCAGCAGATTCAATTCTGACCAGCGGCCCTTTGCTGCATGTCATTCCACCTCTCTCTCCCCTTTCATGTCTAAGTTGTCCTATCAAATAAAGGCCTAAAATTATTTAAAAAAAAATATATCTTTAAAATAAATAAAAAAAGGGCCATTGTGGTAAGGACTAAGCCTTGGTACATGGGGCGCACACTCAACCAGGTGAGCTACCAGGGCCTTTAAGCTTTGACCATTTGAGAACCAGTGCTTTTTACGTGCTATTTACACATATAAAAAGGTCAAATGTTCTATCTCTTACTTTGACATGGAAGACCAGCTCGTTGCCCCCGACGCTGAACTGTGATTCAAACAGAACTGTGAACTTTTCCTCCGTCACTGACTCTGCACCTCGACGGTCCGAACGCTTGATCCGCTTCAGTGACTGTATGAAGACATGGGAAGAGATTAGAGGCATATTCCCTCATGTTTTACCTTTACATCTTATAATCAGGGTTGCCAAATATTCGGGCCAATACGGTAGATTTCATCTCTGTGCGATAACTCAATCTGGAACAGATGACTACTAGATCTATGAAAAACATGAGAATCAATATCCCTAGGCTAAAGCCTGCCAAAGGCTGTTTGATTGAGGCAAGGACAAATAAAATTGGAGTAATCAAACTGAGCAAAAGTCTAATCTTTGCAATATTATTAATTTGATAAGATTAAGCAAGATTAAACTACCTTAGTCATTGGGTGATTAAAATCAAAGTTGGGATAGAACATTTCTTCCACAAGATAAAAATCTTAGATTTGGCAATACCTGTTCAGTAATATGTTGAGGGCCAACAATAAAAATATATGTCTATGCCATTTTGACTGAAGAAAATAATTTGCCATCCAGTTTTTGGCATCAACTGATGGGTAGCCTGGTTATTGGACCAATAGCTCAAGTTTTACCTCACAAAACTACATGGGGTTTCCAACCAAATAATGTAAAAATATTGTTGTATGTAAAACAATTATTATATACAAAATGTTATGTTGTTTTTTTTAAACAGTAATGTATAAGTCTTACACTTAAACAGTAGAGCTTACCATGTTTCTGAAGTGTGCACTGAGGGTGCCAGTGGCCTGGTGATACTCCATTACACAGTTGTTGTTCAGGATTTCTCCACTGCTTTCACTACCAAGGCAGAAGAAAGCAGTTAAAAAGGATTAACACATTCTTAGTGGGCGGCTGTGGCTCAGGTGGTAGAACAGTGGCCTACCAATCGGAAGGTTGGTGGTTCGATACCTGACCCTGCAGTCACTGAACCCTGAATTTCCCCGATGCTCTGCCATTGGAGTGTAAATGTGTGTGAATGTTTATCTGATGAGCAAGTGGCACCAGTGTGTGAATGGTTCTTGTACTATGTAAAAGCGCTTTGAGTAGACGTTAAGACTAGAAAAGCTTTATGTAAATACAGTCCATTACATTACATTGTGACTGTAGCTGTCAACTGTTCCTGTGTAACTGTCAACCACCATGAAACTATTTCTATGTTTGGTAACTGAAATTTAATGAATGAACATGTTCCTGCTTTAATCAACCTGCTTTAACCATTATTTTAGCTTTGTATCAGCCAAGAGTCCATAATGTGCATTCATCATTATTACAAGTATGCATGCTAGCATGTGTCCCTCACCTGTGTGTGCTCTTATTCTTCAGCAGAGCTTTGGCCTGCTGCTCGCTTACAATGACAGCCTTAACCTGAGGTGGATTCATGTGGACGTTGAGCTTCCCGCCTACCAGAAGGCGCACTGTGGCTGCAAACTTGGTCTGGGTCTTCAACACCTGGGGCGGCTGCTTTTCAATTATGAAGGTACTGAAGAGAAGAGGGGACAATGACATGATAGGTTGGTCAACATTTTGTTGATTCGAGTTATCCAAAGTAGGGATGCACTGATCCGACTTTATCAGTCCTGATACCAATACCTGGGCTTTGGGTATCCAATAATTAATAATTAATTGATAAGCTTTATGCCTCACTGTGTGGAAGTGACTGAGATCATTATTTTATGTGTAAGGCTGGGGTGGAATTTCCAGTTTACGAACTCATGCTATGTAAGTTGAGACAGTGGTACCCAAGCCTCATTCAGGACAGTGGCCAACATAACTTCATAACCTTTCCAGGCAGAGAAGTACTTTAACTCTGTGTCTCTACAGATTCAGGGAATCAATGCGGCTGCATGATGAGGGAATGTTTTGTTTCAGACTGTCTCCTTTTGGAGGTCAGTGGCCTGCCACACTTTGCATACTTCCCAAAAAGAGAGGCAGGCTGAACTAGGCATCTATGTTGACAGCACCTGCAATAACTTTGTTTACCTTAAAAGGTTCAGCTAAACTTAACACCTCCAGCATGAGTTTGAATATACCTTCAGGAGGTCAGGAACTTCAGAATTTGGGATGACACCTACACTGTACTGTGTAATCCTAATAATTTCCCCCTGGGATTATTAAAGTATTTCTGATTCGGATTCTGATTAAACTCTCCGCACCCATACCACCCCTTTACTCTACTCCCTTCACTGGCTTCCTGTAACCTACAGGATCCAATTCAAAATTCTCACCATAACCTATAGGGTAGGGTAACCATAATCTCTACATGGTCAGGCCCCTGATTATCTTGCCAACATAATTCATTTACACACCCCCTCCCGGTCTCTCAGCTCTGTCAATCAAAATCTTGAATATTAATTGAAAATAAATTGAATGTAATACCGCACCCGCTGTGCCGATTCTCCGACCGATCTCCCGCTCCATTGTCCCCTCACTCGCGAACAAGACCCCAAGGTACTTGAACTCCTTCACTTGGGGTAAGGACTCATTCCCTACCTGGAGAAGGCACTCCATCAGTTTCCTGCTGAGAACCATGGCCTCCGATTTAGAGGTGCTGATCCTCATCCCAGACGCTTCACACTCGGCTGCGAACCGATCCAGTGAGTGCTGAAGGTCACAGGCCGCAAAAAGCAAAAAGCAGCAATGAGATCCCCAGCCCACCGAACTACAACCCCTCTCCACCCTGACTACGCCTCGATATCCTGTCCATAAATACTACAAACAGGATTGATGACAAAGCGCAGCCCTGGCGGAGGCCAACTCTCACCTGAACTTACTGCCGAGAACCCGGACACAGCTCTCGCTTTGGTCGTACAGAGATTGGATGGCCCTGAGAAGGGACCCCCTCACCCCATACTCCCGCAGCACCTCCCATAGTATCTCCCAGGGCACCCGGTCATATGCCTTCTCCAGATCCACAAAACACATGTAGACCGGTTGGGCATACTCCCAGGCTCCCTCCAGGATCCTTGCGAGAGTAAAGATCTGGTCCGTTGTTCCACGACCAGGACGGAGTCCGCATTGTTCCTCTTCAACCTGAGGTTCAACTATCGACCGAACCCTCCTTTCCAGCACCTTGGAGTAGACTTTACCGGGGAGGCTGAGAAGTGTGATACCCCTGTAATTGGCACACACCCTCTGGTCCCCCTTTTTAAAAAGGGGAACCACCACCCCGGTCTGCCACTCCTTAGGCATCGTCCCAGACTTCCACGCAATGTTGAAGAGGCGTGTCAAACAAGACAACCCCTCCACACCCAGAGCCTTAAGCATTTCTGGACGGATCTCATCAATTCCTGGGGATTTGCCACTGTGGAGTTGTTTAACTACCTCAGCAACCTCCACCAGGGAAATTGACGACAATCCCATTCATCATCCTCCAGCTCTGCCTCTACCATAGAGGGCGTATTAGTCGGATTTAGGAGTTCTTCAAAGTGCTCCTTCCACCGCCCTATTACCTCCTCAGTTGAGGTCAACAGCGTCCCATCCTTACTGTGCACAGCTTGGATGGTTCGCCGCTTCCCCCTCCTTACTGTGCACAGCTTGGATGGTTCCCCGCTTCCCCCTCCTGAGGTGGCGAACGGTTTTCCAGAAGCACCTTGGTGCCGACCGAAAGTCCTTCTCCAGGGTTGAAAAACCCTATGAGTGACCGAGGTAGAGATGGAGTGACCCTGCCCGGAGGAAGCCCGGGGCCCCCCGTCTGGAGCCAGGCCCAGATGGAGGGCTAGTCAGCGAGCGTCTGGTGGCCGGGTTTGCCACGGAGCCCGGTCGGGCACAGCTACGTAAAAAGAAAAGAAAAAGCTACGTGGCACCTATCTCTCCATCCCATGGGCCCACCACCTGTGGGAGGAACCGCTGGGGTCGGGTGTGCTGCCACATGGGTGGCAGTGAAGGTCAGGGGCCTCGACGGACCAGACCTGGGCAGCAGACGCTGGCTCTGGGGACGTGGAATGTCACCTCTCTGTGGGGGAAGAAGCCGGAACTTGTGTGGGAGGTGGAGCGCTACCGGTTAGATGTGGCGGGGCTTACCTCTACGCACAGTCTCGGTTCTGGAACCATACTCCTGGATAGGGGTTGGACTCTTTTCTTCTCCGGAGTTGCCCAGGGTGTGAGGCGCCGGGCGGGTGTGGGGATACTCACAAGCCCCCGGCTGAGCGCCGCTACGTTGGAGTTTAACCCGGTGGACGAGAGGGTCCCCTCCCTACGCCTGCGGGTTGTGGGGGGGAAAACTCTGACTGTTGTTTGTGCATATAAACCAAACAAGAGTTCGGAGTATTCGGCCTTCTTGGAGACCTTGAGTGGAGTCCTGCATGGGGCTCCAGTCGGGGACTCCATAGTTCTGCTGGGGGACTTCAACGCACACGTGGGCAATGATGGAGACACATGGAGAGGCGTGATTGGGAGAAACGACCTCCCTGATCTAAACCAGAGTGGTTGTTTGTTGTTGGACTTCAGTGCTAGTCATGGATTGTCTATAACGATCACCATGTTCGAACATAGGGATGCTCATAAGTGTACTTGGTACCAGAGCACCCTAGGCCAAAGGTCAATGATCGATTTTATAATCGTTTCATCTGATCTGAGGCCGTATGTTTTGGACACTCGGGTGAAGAGAGGGGCGGAGCTGTCAACCGATCACCATCTGGTGGTGAGTTGGGTCAGGGGGTGGGGGAAGACTCTGGACAGACCTGGTAAGCCCAAACGGGTAGTGCGGGTAAATTGGGAACGTCTGGAGGAGGCCCCTGTCCGACAGACTTTCAACTCACACCTCCGGCGGAGCTTTTCGTGCATCCCTGTGGAGGCTGGGGGCATTGAAGAGTGGACAATGTTCAAAGTTTCCATTGCTGAAGCTGCGGTGAGGAGCTGTGGTCTTAGGTGCCTCAAAGGGCGGTAACCCACGAACAACGTGGTGGACACCGGTGGTCAGGAAGCCGTCCGACTGAAGGAGTTTTTCCGGGATATGTTATCCCAGAGGACTCCGGAGGCAGTTGCAAGGTACCGAAGGGCCCGAAGGGCTGCAGCCTCTACCGTGAAAGAGGCAAAGCAGCGGGTGTGGGAGAAGTTCGGAGAAGACATGGAGAAGGACTTTATTGTCTATGCACATTGTAAAGCAATATGTGACCTTGTCTGTGAAAAGCGCTATATAAATAAAATGTACTTACTTACTCAATTGAGTGTTCATTTAATGCTTCTGTGTAATTCATCAAAGTCTCCTGAACTTTCTTCACATATGTGAAATGAGATGTGCTGCTCCGGAGTTTTTAACAAAGGCAACATCCATACAAGGTGCACCTGGCGCATTACCTGGTCCACCAGTGTAACCGTTCTGTTTGTTTACATTCTGTAACTACCAGGGAAGGCAAAATGTTGCAACGCTGGTGACTACAACGGACAGTTAGGACTGCAGAAAAGATCATTGGTGCCAACCTGCTCTCCATTCATGATTTATACACTTCCAGAGTCAGGAAACAGGCAGGAAACATCACTACAGACCCATCTCACCCCGGACACAACCTGTTCCAGCTTCTCCCCTCTGGTAGGTGCTACAGAGCACTGTACGCCAAAACAAGCAGACTCAGGAACAGTTTCTTCCCACAAGCCATCACTCTGAAATTCCTCGTATGTGTCCTCATACCTGGCAAATAAAGCGGATTCTGATTCTGTTGTTTCTCCGTCATCTGTGCAGCTGCAGGCTACCGGTAAGCTAACATTACCATGTGTCTTTAGCTACATGCTACCTGCTGGTAAGCTATGCTGTGTTGTCTGTGTGTTGTTGTTGGTTTTTGTCGGATGGGTTCAAGTAGGTGTGGGTGGAGAAAACAAAATTGATATCAGAATGGAAGTATCCCTAATCCAAAGGCAGTGATATTGATGTATGTACATTAGCTCAGTGTATGGATATAGTTTAGTAAGGGGTGTAAAGATTCGCTGATACAAATTGGTGTCCGGTTGTATTATCACAGATACGACTACATCGATTCACGGAGCCCTGCATGGACCAAGATTCGGTCGATGGCCCTGTTCTAATGTGACCAATCGGTTGACTGAAGCTTTGCTGTCAATCCAACAAAGCTTCTGTGGTGTGCGCAATGCTGTTGATAAAGACGGGTGTGTGTTTATTTGCGAGGGAGACAAAAGCCTTGGCATTTGTGTGATTAAGGACTTGATCATTCATGTTAGGGGTGGCGGGATCAGCCAATCAGTGCCTTTGTTTGGGTTTGCAGAAAAAACGTGCCGACAGCCAGG
>NC_135875.1:27382522-27400022 GCF_031162955.1 Sander vitreus | reverse complement strand
TCAATTGGATAGAGTCTCCTTTTCAGAACCCTTTCTTTTGTGGGTGTGGGAACCAGTAAACTTATCTGCCAGCCCACAGGCACTGTTGACAATATCCACACATTTCTCACCTGGTAACTAGGGCGGAGATGATATCAGTGATGTCAGCGTTGAGTTTGCTCAGCAGCTCTTCCATTGGACCCGGCAGAGGAAGCTGCTGGGTTAGATGTTCACAGCGTCGGATCTGCTGCCGGTTCTGCCAGATCAGGTCAGCCAGCTTCTCACACCTGGCGGACAGGGACAGGAGGTGGAGATACCACCACAGTGTGGAAATAAAAGGGAAGAGAAGTTCCTCTATGTGAGTGCATACACATCCTGTTTATATATTTATGCTTTTTATAGATGTGAATTATAATGTTTTATCAAAGTCCTTAAGTGAAAGAAAACAATTCAAACTTTCCTCTACATGACAAAACATTATATATTTGCTTAGTAGGTGAAAACCATTTAATAAAATCTCCACCCTATAATATAATATGCCAATTAAAATAATTGGATTAGTCCAGTATATACCAAGACTGGAGGACATCCAGCCCCCCCTCATGAGGACCCCCGTTGCCAGCCAGCTGCTGCCTTCTCTTCCATTGGATGAGTTCCTCATCCAGGATCAGAGTCTGCTGCTTCCTCAGTAGGGCCAGGGTCTTCTGGTGTTGCTCTGACAGGTCCTGCAAACACACCACCAGCCTTATGCTGAGAAACATTTGCATATGTGACAGTATATTAACATACAAAAAAGAAACACAGGGAGAAATGAGCTTAGCAAGATATTGGACATCATGTTTACATCCACTGTAGTAACTCAATTACTATGCTACTGGGTTTACTGTTGAGCTGTGGAAACTGATTTATTAAAGCTCAAAAAGGGGATATCTACTTACTATGCCTGCTGCAAAATTGTGCAGGCTTTTTTGACACATGTTGCACATGTCTGGAAAGTAATGAAGCGCAAATGAAAGCGTGTTGTTCTGCTGGAATTGGAATATTGGTTAAAGACACTCCAAGAGTGCACTCATCTAGCAAGATGAAGGCTAATATGTGAGATAGGATTAGTCAAATAGCCAAATGTCACCAGCTCAATAAAATACCAGTGACCGGTGAATAGGTTACGAAAATTCAATGCTGGTAGACTTTTAAACACCTTTGAGAAGATTAGTTCTTTAAAAAAAAAAAAAAAAAAAGAGATTTAGGCCACAGCCACAATTAGTGTTGTTTTCATCAACGAAAATTATGACTAAATATCGCCTTCGACGAACCTTTATCACGTGACGAAAACAAGATGCAACGTAAATGCTGGTCATGCGACGATGACTATAATTAAATGTATAATGCAATATTGTTGACGAATAAAAACGAGACTAAATGTGGTTTACAAAATAAAAACTATGCTAAAATGTCTCTTCATTTTCGTTGACCAAAACGAGACGAGACAAAATGTTATAACGTTACTTTGTCTCGTTTAGTCGCGTTTTTATTATTATTTTGCAGTATTTCTGCTCCATGTGTCTGACTTCAGGGACTGCATCAGGTCGCACTGTGCAGACGCAGGCAACGTTACTTCCTCAAGCCCTGTCGCAGCATTATTTAATTTAGAAGATGCAGCAGTGAGTTAGAGAGTGAGACAGGCATAGCGACAACAAACTAAATGAAGTCTGACACAGAGAAAGCTTGGACCGTGGCCGGCCAGCCAGAGTTCGTCTTTGGGAGAAAAAGAATAAACGGCATTTGGAAAAACTTTCATTACATAGAAGTGGAAAAGAAAACAGAATGTGTTGGGGAAAAAAATGGGGAGAAATGCAGCTACAAAAATCACAGGAAAAAACACCACGAACCTTAAGAGACATCTCAAGCCATTCCATAAGAAAAGTTAGGTAAGTCAAGACATTAACGTAACTTTCTATTTTAGAAAGCTAATGCCAACTCATGAGGCTGTGGTTAATGTTTTTAACGTTAGCCACTGGAGCTGAAAACGACTGAGAAAAACGTGTGTGTGTGTGTGTGTGTGTGTGTGTGTGTGTATTTGTTTGTGTGAGAGAGTGTGTGGGTTCTTAGTTACTAAGCATCCCTTGTTGGCCAACATTTTGGTTTTGTCTATACTACTAGGTACTTATACTATATTGACTGGATTAAATAGAATTGCATTACTAAAAAGAGACTAAAATACAATTTTCGTTGACTAAAACTTTACTAAAATGTCATCAGTTTTCATCGACTAAAACTAGGCTAAAATAGTCATGGATAATTCTGACTAAAAGAAGACTAAAATGCTCAGACTTTTAGTCGACTGAAACTTGACTAGACTAAAAAGAGTATGAATGTGACTAAAACTAATACAAACTAAAATGACAGCTTGACACAAAGACTAGACTAAAATTAAAATTAAAACAGGTCACCAAAAACAACACTAGCCACAATACTTGGTTGTGTAATATCTTTTGCTACGCTTACACCTCCCGCACACACTTCTGGTGTTTCTGGTCCACTAAAAGGGAGACATTTGCTGACCCCTTTTCTTTCTTTTTTAAATCTCTGGGGTTGCGTTGTAGTTTGGAGAAGCATAAACCGAGACCTTTGGAAACTCCGACGCCAACATTCGGCTCCTGATTGGGTCTGGTCAGTCACGACGTGTCTTTTCCGGATTCGTCACGCCCGTCACGTGATCCCGCTCGGAAAAAACAAGCTACAACCTGGACTGGCTATTTCAACATGGATAATGAATTACAGGTGCTTCTGACCTTGTTGTCAATGCTAGCAGCTGTTGTGCAGTTAAATTCTGCATTTAATAATGCTACTACTGCCTACATGCGCAGAGGCAAGCTATTATTCAAATGATTTTCGAATATTATTGTGTCCGGCGGCCTTATCAGCCCTATGTGGAGAGCCGGTTTTGGGTGAGGTCAGGGAAACCCAGTGACTGCTGGGATTATTTTATCAATGAAGTTTTGGTTCCTGAGGAATGGCGAGAACTTTCAAATGTCCAGATCGGCCCTGATCAACCTCAGCGAAAGACTATGTACGTCCGTGTGTGGAAGGAGACAACACAAATGAGGGTGCCTGTGAATATACTAATAAAGGTAGCATCCATGTTGTATTATCTCAGTAAAGAGGGAAAATAGGGAAGATATTTGGACTATCCCGACAAGTGGTTTCAGTCATCATTGACAAGTCTGTAAGGCCATCACCATCTTCCTGGCTCCAGACTATATTATTACATGTTCTGTAAATGTCAGTAGTTGTTCCAAATGTAAAATAACCATTTTATAAGTTCTAAAAAACATCCATTCATAATGCAATCCTTAACTCAACTGAGCAACAATTTAACACCTGCTTTGTTTTTATTTAGTCAGTATTCAGGTATCTTTATTACCACGGTGTTGACACTGCATAATCATCCCTGTCTTCAATGATTACTATTGACTTATTAATAATTGACTTTATTAAGCTTTGGTCCAGCTGACCGGTCTAAATTTGCCTGTTTGAGTGAGAGTATGTGTGGAGAAAAGCTAGAGGTAGATCACTGGTTACATATCAAACAACACCTTTTATTACAGCGAGTACAATAGGCAGTACAAATAGGCAAATCCTTTCCTATTGCCATGGTGTTTCTCTGGCGATGAATAATTCTCCTGGTACCACTTTAATATGTCACAGTATTTGTTTTGCAGCGACTCCTAATCTTTTTTTTTTGCCGCTTTTTTGCCTTGTAGTCATGTGTTAGTTTCAGAAACAGTTCCAACTCAAATTAGTCCAAGCAAATAAATCTCTGGCTGCAACACATGACTATTGGTACAAACATTTACCAGCCAGTGACCAAAGAAAAAGTCAAATTCATGTAAAAAGGAGTGTCCACCCATAACAACACTGTGCCCCCTTGTCTCACGCTGGAGCTGTATGCGCCTTGTGTGTGTGTGTGTGTGTGTGTGTGTGTGTGTGTGTTCCTCATACAAGCCTGTATTTCTGGAGTGTGCTGGCCTCTCTGGTGAGCCACGCCTCCACAGTGGCCCTCTTGGTCTGTAGGGTGGTCTCCCGCTGGGCGCGCTCAGCTGGAGGCAGGGAAGACAAGCTGCTCAACTGGGCTAGAAAAACCAGGAAGCAGGAAGACAGGCAGGACATTACAAACACTAGCTACCACAAAAACACTGTTCACTTCTGGGTAAAGAAGGAAACATTTGACCTGCCCAACTGCAGGTTGTTTTCTACAAACATATGAGTCAAACAGCCGATAGTAAGGGTTAAATCAGTCATCAAGTCAGATTCTAATCCGGGACGCTGCCAAGGACTCAGCCTACATGGGCCGCACGCTCTACCAGGTGAGCCAGAGGTCCCCCTTTGGCACCACTTATTTAAGTCATCAGGTGCACTAAATAAAATCCAAAACATTAATATAGGGAGTGTAACTGTGTGCCTTTGTCAATATCATTTAGATCTGTATGTGACTTTCTAAGTCTCAGCATGTCTCATGTCTTTGTGTCTGTCAATGCGTCCTTCATCCTCACCCTGGATGCGCAGGTTCTCCTGGTACTGGATGATGAAGTACTCCTGGCTATGCTGCAGCTTTCTCAGTTCATTCTCAGTCTCCTGGGTGGCCAGACGGAGCTCCTCAAAGGCCTGGTTGATCTGCTGGTGTCGCTGTGACAGGCTGTCCATGGCCTGCACCCCACTACTAGTGCTGGCCTACACACAAAACATATTTTTTTTTTTTTAAGTTATTAATGTTGCTTGCTTGTTACCATTTTTTTGTTTTCGTACCTTCAGTTTGGTTCTGTCAATATCATTCGTAGGGTTGGGTCGCTGTTCAAACAGGTTTGATATTAACCGGTTTAAGCTTGCAGACTTGACCCGTAAAACTGGAAATCTACCCAACTTTACTAATACTTGTAATTTATTGTCTGTGGATAATAACCAACAGCATTTTTCCATCCTCTTCCAGACATGTAAATCTTAACCCAGCCACACCTGGGGCAACGTTCACTGGTTTCATAGGATTCCTGTAAATGACGACAGACATCAACCCTTTAACACTTACATTTGTAGCTTCTTGAACCAGCCTCTGCTCCGAGTGCAGGATGTGTTTAATGCAGCGCACCAGCTCCAAAGGACAGCGGTCATAAGTGCTCTGCAAACCACACACACAACCACATATCTAAAATTAGCTAAATTTAAAGTTTACTTAAAGTTATTAAACTATACCAGAGAGTGTATGTCCAAATATGAATATACTCTGTTTAAAAAAAAAATGTAATGAATTGTAATTGAACCAGTGCTTCAGATTTCTTATTGTATTACATTGAATTTAGAGCTGTCATTTTTTGTCATGTTTGAGTAGCCCTACATGTTGGTTTTTAATAATAATAATAATAATAATAATAATAATAATAATACACAGACTCATTTTAGAATGTTTGTCAATTGCCAAAATACATGAGTGAAGGTAACAGAGGAATGCCACAGGCTAAAAGCCCAGGAAAGGTTTGTTTGAGGTGGCAGAGTATTACTACAGCTAAGAAACGAGACCTGCTTCATGTGAAGTGCACCAAATTGTTTCATTATGTCCGATTGGCTGGTAAAAGAAGGTTTCAGGCCAGACTCGTTTTCCCTCGTCTTACAGTAGCTGACTGGTACCTTGAGCTGGTTGGCGTAGTGGCCCAGCTTGATCTTCAGCAGAAAGCCGTCCTCTCCTCCCTGTAGCTGGGCTTTCTTCTGCAGCTCGGCCACCAGGTTGTCCAGCAGACGCTTAGCTTTGGCTTCCTCTGCTTGGTTGTCCAACTCCACTGAATCCCTGGGAAAGGCATGATCACATCTTTAACCAATCCAAAGCCAATGGGAAGCTTAGTGCTGCTTCACTAAGACTAGCTGTTGATGGCCACTTTGGCTGTCACAGGGGTAAATCATTTACATAAATCTCAATCACAAATCTCATCAACTTTGACTATTAAACATGAAATAAAACAAATGAATAATGGATAACAATAAACTTTACTTATATTGCGCTTTTGTTAACAAGGTTACAAAGTCCTTTACAAAAACACATGGTGAAAATAGTCAGGTGAAAGAACTAATTACATTACAAACACAAAAGAATGAAACATAAGCGTATCACCAGGTTTAGCAAGATAATTCAGCTCGTAAAAAGACAGAAGCACATAAAAGCCTAAATGCCTTTTCAAGGCAACAGCGCTGCAAGGGCTCCGATCGGATTGGATCTCAATGCATCATCAATGCGTCCTGAGAGTGTTTTCACCTGCACTTAGTATGGTTGGGTACTGAAACCCGGTGCTAATATGGCACCGGTGCCTAAACAGCCGGTATCTACCAACAAGGAAATTGGTGCCTCATTTCGGTGCCACTTATAAATGCCTGCGTTTCTCTCTGATGCTCCAAAACATACGTAGAGACGTAGAGTCAACAGAAGCATCGCTGCACGTGATGCTAGTTAACACTACACTAGGTAACGTTAGCCTACCATTAGCTAGCAGCTGGATTAAACACGGTTAAAATACTCAAGTGTGACTGTATTTCACTGTAGAGGATTCTAACACCAGGACATACAACAGTCTGCAGCTGCCATTTCCAGAAAAACTTTTTTTGTTTAAGTGCGATTCAAATATATTTATATTGTAATTCATCATCATCATCATTGATCCTCGGTTATTAAAACACTTGGGTCCTATCTTGCACCCGGCGCAGCACAAAGCCCAATGCAATTGTCTTTGCTAGTTTAAAATGGACGCAGTTGTCAGTTTTGCTATATTGAGGCAGCGGGAAGTGATCGCGCCATTGACCAACAACGCAGCATTTCATTGTTATTTTAACAGAAAATTAGTAAAATGCTCCTAGGCTCGTGCACAGTGCTCGCACACTATGCTTGTTACACACACAGGGACGCGCAGCAGCACACACACACACATGCAAAGGATTAAGAATAAAAATATTACAATGTGAAATAGTATTATGATATGTAGGGCTGAAACGATTCCTCGAGTAACTCGAATAATTTGATTACTAAAAATCCTCGATGCAAAATGATTTGCTTCGTTTAATCAACTATACCAACGTTGTAATGTTTCCGCACGGAGGATTATTACTGTTGCACACCGGGCTGACGCTGCTGTCAACACATGCCATGAAGATGATTACAAAATGAAGAAAGAGCGTAAGGGGCTAAGAGAAGAGACTGGAGAAAACCACAGAAAGTGTCCAAAGTTTGGAACCTCTTCAAACATAATTAAAACGAAAACTCTGTAAAGTGTGTCTACTGCAAAATGGAACTAGTTTATCACAATAATAGCACGACGTCAATGCTTCAGCATCTCAACAGAAAACATCCAGTCTAACTTAATCATCCATTCCACGAAGAGGACCCCACAAAAGTAAATCACAGAGTCGTATGGACGATGAAACTACACCAAACACAGCAACTACCAAAATCAAAGACAAGAAAATACGTAGTGGTGACCACAATCTGATCTAAAGAGCTGGAAAAACAGCTGATTCTCTCACTCTCTCTCTTCACGGAGAAACAGCTGATCAACGATCTACTAGCAGAAGTGTAACAGAGCTGTGTAGCATTGTCATCAAATATATAACTGAAAATAGGTTGAGTATAACTAATATTTACATATAGGCCTATACAGATCAGTCTCAGGTTGAAACTTGTAGTTCTGAAAGTTAAGTTGCACAACTTAAGGTCATGTTTATGTATGTTTAATGTATGCCTTAGTTTGAGGTTGATGTCATTTCAGAAAATGTTTTCTTTAAAAACAATGTAATATGGCACTTCAATGCACCTAATGTGTTTAGTTTTTTGAGAGATGATATTGTAAGCAATGTAGGCAATACAAATGTTGCTTTTTCCGAACATTAAACCAGACTATTGTATGTTATTGCTCTTCAATAAAACAAAAGTATTTCTTATCTGATTACTCGATTAATCGATGGAATAATCGATTACTAAAATAATCGAGAGCTGCAGCCCTAATGATATGATCTGCTCGCACGCTTTCACTTCACGCAGGAGCAGATCAGTTTCTTCTCCTGAATATCTCTCCTTCCTGCTCAGCCAATCCTCCATCATAACAGCAATGGTCCAAGGTCCAAACGCACCTGGCTTTTAAAGGGAATGGGAGATGATCTCTGATTGGTTTATTGCATGTTCGCCCAAAACACACCTAAGATTAATGAAGACACTAAGTACAATCCTTTTGAACCATGCGCCTGGCGCACGGACCCATTTTTCTGTCGTTAAACTAGCAAATTGGATTCGTACATACCCTAAATGCACCTGAGCCAGGCACTTCACGCCGTGCGCTCAGATCGCTAAAATTGGGCCCTAAACAACGTTGCTCTCTCCCCGTGTCCTACTGCACAGCAGCACTGACAGTAGGGTTGGGGGAAGGGAGGTGACGGGGCTGTCTGCAGACAGAACGGAAGCAGGTTACTGTAATACGTCCATGAACAGGAGTGGATGGCTAGCAGAAACAAAGCTCCTTGATCAGAAATGGATAAGATGGTTCTCTCCACAAGGCGAAAGTTATTTGGATGTACTGTTGATGAACTGAGTTACCACCGGAGTATGTTGAGTCTCAAATACTACTTGAGCATTAAAAACCTGAAAAATATCCCTTTTAAAGTACATTTAGATCAGATTAAAAAATTTGATTAATTTGCGATTAAAATATTCATTGATTGACAGCCCTAAAATGTATATTACCAAGAAGAAGAAAAAAAATCCAGCCAAATGTAGCTTCCATCTGAAGAGATTGTTATTGCCATAAAAAAAATAAAAAAAATCGGAATAGAAATAAAGATAAAAGTCTACTGCATACCAGAGCTGGCATTCAATCCACTGGGCCAGGTAGTGTCGCACCTCGATTGGGAAGTGCTGGCCGTACAGCGCCTGCATCTGGTGCAAGGCCTCACCCTGCAGCTGCTGGGCCTGGATCCACATTGCCATGGTGCTTCTATGGAACAGGAGGATATCCGGAGAAGAAGCCAGGGAAAGGATGAGAGAGAGGGGAAGGAACAGCAACAAGAGTAGTAATAGGGAAGATGACCAGAGGGAGATTTAGCACAGCAGAGTAAAGGAGAGTAAAGAGAAGATGATGGGGAAGGAGATGGAGAGCAGGACAGAGTTATAACAATGTTTTAAAGGAATTTCTTCTAGAAAGAGGAATTCAGCAAAGAGAAATAAATAACCAAACTGGTGAGCAGTTTCAAAAGGATGTGTTAAAACAAATCTCTTTATGTTACTTTAGATAAAGTGCAACAGATAAAATACAGAAAATGCTTCAAAAACTGCACCTGCATCACAAATAGTGTGCACTTTCTACAATTCATTTGTTAGAAACCTCCTCTTCCAATTTGCATACTGATACAATAACAAAAACAAACTTGCCCATACATGTAACATAAAGCTATTAGTACTACGGTTATCAAAATATGTTCATGAACTCAACTGCAGTAATTAACACCACCATGGTCCACCTCAGTACTAGCAATGTGTTGGCTAGTGTCAGACCTAAAAGAAGTAGTTTCTACGATACAGTAAGAGTCTTACTGTAAGACTAATACATTGCTTGGTAAGGATAGTAAAACTAAATGCCAAATGTATATTAAAAGGAGAATCGCAACGCGAGTAGTTAATTTGTTACACAGCCCTGTGTGAAGGTTTGGGATTGACGTTACATTCTCAGCTACACAAGAGAACCCATCGGTCTGTAGCAGGAAGATTGCTCTCCCAAAAGTTTAGGACATAGCTTAGCTTGCTAACATTACTGTACATTAAAATTGGCTCGTTGGCAACCATTATACGCAGCAAACTTGCAAATGGCGATCTCTTGCTGAACAGATATTAACATGCTTAGTGGGACGGTAGTGAATTTACGTTACGTTACTTTGGTGGGACCAGACAGCGTAATGTTAGCTAGCTAGCGAAGGTAAGCTAGTCTACTAACTAGCATAGTAGGAATGCTCACCGATGAAGTAACTCTTGCAGCGCTCGACCAACACTTCACTTTCATTCGCCATGAGTAGTTAACATTAGTTAGGTCTTTCACTCACCTATTCAGAGACGGCAGCACACTGCTGGACGAACAGCGGACAGCACCGCGCACACACACACACACACAACTTTCCAAACGTCATACAGGTAGGTTGACATGCATGTCACATCGCCAACTACTTCAGCCTGGTTTCTTGCAATGCAGCTGTTGTTGACCAGCGTCAAGTTAAGGATGACAGCTTCCGATGTAAGAAACAAAATAAAAGTCTTATTAAACCACTATATGTCTAATATCAGATACCACACATAAATAAAATGTGTTAAGGTAAGTTTGTTGGTGTTTTCTCACAATAATTATTTGTAGGTTTTTGATTTAGTTACAAACACCCTACATTTCCGGTCGTATTCATGCTAACTTCAGATAGCTTTGTACAGTCCTGCTGACAGCCCCACCTTTGTGCTGATCAAATCAGAACGAGGCATTTAATTTAATTTTTATTAATGTGGGGTTTGTCTGACTCTACATATAATGTATGATATGATATGTTGTATTGCTCTGCTTTCCAATTGGCCTGTGGCTGATGATAATTTCATTGTCGATGAATACACAGTTGCCTTGGGTTGTAGACAATTACTTGTAAGACTGGGCACCTGTTACTTATTGATATTATTTTAATAAGATATGTATATGGTGTGGTCCTTGTGGAAATAAAGATCTATGATTTCACCGTGACAATACATAAACACTATTGTGAGGCAAAAAAACGGTGAGCAGACCCTACAATTTTTTGCCTTTTCATGTTCTACACAGTCTATGGTTCTACCTCTGCATTGTAACAATGTTTCTATGTGCATCTGACATTAAGCTTACTTGTTAGACTTTAACATGATCTATAACTATAGTTTCCCATGATTGACAAATATGTTTGAATAGAAAAACACTAAATAAAACAACAATAACCAAACTAAAAGTCACATAGCATATTACATTAGATCCTACAGGTCTAATGTAAATACATTTTGTGATCAAAAGGGTTTTTTGTGTCCAGTCCTTCACTTTTTCTGCTAACATTCAATAAAACACAAACTGTGAACCAAATAGCTTTTATTAATGAAATAATTAGTGGTTAAGCAATGAAATATTAAACAGGAATCAGTAATCAACAACAAAAAAGCAAGGAAACAGTAAAGTGTGAACTAGATGTTATGTTCCATTGATTGCAGCACATCTGCGTGTTGTTACTGCTCTAACAGACATGGCATTGTTAATCCACTTTGAAGGGCTGAGCATTCAACCATTGAAAGAAATATCTATCACAATTATCAAACAGCTAGAATATGTTTTCTTTGCTCACTGTGAATCCTGTGCAAATATTGAAATGATTTGGCCCGAGAAGCTGTTCTAAATGCAGAAGAAGTGCAGGCAGCAGAAGGCAAGAGGCTCTCTGTATGACGTCAAAATGATGATGAATGATTCACATTATATACACACAAAAACACAAATAAAGCTGTGATGTTTCTGAGCTAGAAACTAAACTGTGTCAGTACAAATACTGTGGCAATGTGGGAAACTTTGGCAACAGTTACGGTATGTAAAAAAATTGAATTCACAAATGCATCGTGTGTCTGCCTCTGCATTAGCCCTTTGATAGACTGCTGAACTGTCCCGGGTGTACGCCCCATTCTGCGCAAAGTTAGCTGGCATAGGTTCTAGCCTCCGCTACCCGGATAAGTGCATATGTGGATGGAAATGTATCTCAAAAATGCAAAAAAATTAATTAATTAATCCTTTCTTGAATTAATTCTCACTCATACAATACCAGCAGTAGTGGTGAATGTATACAACATATTTATAAATGTTATTACAAATACGTAAATGTGGACAATAGAGGAAACCTGTGGGGAAATATCTAAACAAAATGGTCATTTGTCACTTGGAGATCTGGTGAAATACACATTTGATCTGGAGCAGAGGAAATTACTGTATAGTGAGGTGATTGGACACTAGGGGTCAGTGTCAGACTGCAGCAATAACACACACACACACACACACACTCTTGTTTTGAAACTTAGCCCTGTGAATAGACAGGTCCCGCGAGTACACAGTGTCTAAGAATCTAAACTGGTTCTACCAGAGGTTTGTGAGACTTGCTGCAGGTATTGGTCCTTATCTCAGTTCATTTATTAAACACTTATTAGAAAAGCACATAGCATGTTTTAAGAAGAACATTTTTATGAGAAGATAATGAAAGTGGATATCATCAGTGAGGGAAATGCATTGGACCTATGGATGAGCTGTTTCTGCCTTCTTCTTTTTTTTGCAGATTTTGCAGACCTTCATTTTCATGGTTATTCTTTGGCAGTAAAATGTTGCATAAGAGTATTACATGCAACAAGGTGTGCTAAAACTACAACTATTAAGCTACATTCTGTCAGTAATGAAAAGAAGATGACATCAGCCAAGAGTAAATTGTGGTCACATACAAAATCATACACAAATACCTAAATGTGAGTTCATCAAAACCTAGAAATCACAAAGCAAATCACTGTGCTTCTAAAAAATGAGTACATTTAGCAGAGTAACATAACACTTCAGTATTTAAACAGCTGAACAACAAAAAGGGGTGGAAGGAATACTTATGCGTGTGTGGTTTGTAATACAGAAGGAATTTACGCATTTTAAGCACCAGTATGTACTGTGTTTTTGAAAAGTTTGGCCTTTGGGAATCTGTTATTTGACAGTCCGTGAGATCATTTTCTTTATGTTATACTAATACTACTGAAAATTCAGTGACAGGAGATGATTTATTTTTATAAGCTCATCCCACTAGTTATCAGTGGTTGTGGTTTTAATAAAAAAAAACATGAAACAGGAAAGGAAATGCTGACAAATTACACTTTCTTACACTGAGAATGATGGTGTCCCCTCCTAATGATTTCTTGATCATGTCAGTTTTTGGCCCGCCACCCTTCCCCAACCAACAACAAAGTTATTTTCAGTTTCCTCTTCCCATTTTCTTCTTCTTTCAAATTTCTTGATCATCTACACTATCCAAACACAAATAGACTCTACACAACCCTTGAAGTGTGATTGCAAAGATGGGAAGATTTTCATTAAGCCATTTAAATTAAGCCTTTTCAGATTTTTTTAAGCACACAACCTGTAGTCGAAAAAAGTAAAACCTAAGTTGTTAACAAAATTCACAACTTGTGTCTTTTTTTTGTAGTTTTGTTCATCATTCCTATTGGTAAGAGTAACATTGTCCTGACAAAGTTTACGGCTGAAGATCTGGGAATGCTAACCTGCTAAGGGTCCCACTCTCTGTGCAATGTGTACAGTTTTTCTACGCTAGAATATTACTGTACCTGGCCCTAGCTTTGCTCTTTGGTAATGTTTTGGCCATTAAACAATGAACTGAAAGATGCAAAACCTTTGCATAGATCCACAGGGAACTGCAGGGACAGGTGATAATTCCTCACTACAAGCGACAGGGTTCAAACTACATGTGAGTCATTTGTATATAGGGACCCTCTTCAAGACAGCGCCTCATGATTAGCCAATAAAGCAGGACCCACCATAAAGCGTGATTTATGCTTCTGCGTTAAATCTACGCTGTAGCTAAGTACGTGGACCTACGCCGGACCCTACGCTGTAGCCTGACGTGCACCTCTCCAAAAATGTAACTACATGTCGCGGCGACTACATGGAGCGTTCTCCATAAACAACATAAAATCAAGGAGAGGGTTAACTTCTCCTGCTCCAGATTTCCCACCGTGGTCAGAAAGAACAGGGGAGACATTTTGTTTCTCTCACTATGACTCTAGAGTCACTACTAAAGCAAATCGCCATCACTGTTTCACTTTACCGCACGCTCCCCACACACACACACACACACACACACACACACACACACACACACACACACACACACACACACACACACACACACACACACACACACACACGTCGGCCCTAAGATATCAACACACACACCAATGCACAAGTATAAACTTCAAGCCACTTCCGTAGGCTACGGCTACTGTCTCCCCCATGAGGAATTCTAAGTAATGACAACACCACTGTTGTTGCATTCACATGACACAAGCCTTCCGTAATCGCGCACCACCCCCACCCCTCCTCCACACAGTTGCTAGTAGCCAAGGAGGACACGCAGGATAAAAAAAACATGGACTCTTCAGAAGAGGTCATTATCTTCACTCGATTTTACAGAGAGAGACACCCTGATTACAGAGAGAGTTGTGTGGAGCTGATAGTCTTAATTAACTTTGTAGCAACTCATTTGGCAATGGCTTGAATATAACAGACGTTTAGTAGTCTGATGAGTTAAGAGTCACGAGCTGTCAGACAGGATGGAAACAAACTTATTTGGAGGAGAAAACAAAGGTGAACATTGCCAACATCCTGGTTCAACTTTGACCTACAATACTCCACCTAGTTGTGCTTGTACACTATTGTGGTGTCTGAAGATTTACAACTTTGACTTAAGGTTTGCCATATAAGGGAATTCTTATGAACTTTACCCTACTGTTGCTGAAACATTTGGAAACTGTGGAGCTATACCATGTATGGGGCCTTAAATGGTCAGTTCCCTACTCCAAGCATATACTCACACCCCCACTTTAGATTACAAAATGCACAGATAAATACCATGTTTTAACAGCAGAACGGGAGAGCGACAATATTTGAAGATTGGGTTGGTCGCCTCTCCGAGCTCCTGCAGAAGCTTGTAAATTAATGCTGAATTATTTGATGTAATAAACCTTTTTATAATCAAGAAACAGTGTGTCTCTTCCACACATCGGCAACGCGGCGCTGCAACCAAGACACAACACTATTTCCCTGTATGATGAAATACTATGACTGACAGTTTGGGTGGTCCCTTTTAAATTTTACCTCCAAATAAAGTGGATTAGATAACTGGACTAAATGATGGCTTGCTAACCACCTGTCTGATCGTATGAGTGACCCGTCAAACTTGTAGCGATGACGCAATGTTCCCAGATCTCAGCAATGACTTGTGAGTACAAAGTTATCATAACGGATAGGAATAATAGTCAAAATGATAACAAAAAATAAGACCCAAGTTGTAATCAACCGTAATTGCTCTGTAGCAATCTTCCCAATCCCCACAATTATTCAATTTTTACAAAAGAACCTACAGGTATTATGTTAGGAATTTGGCAAATTCCTTATTCTTTATCTAGTCACTGTCTCTATCTCTGTCTTCATTCTCCTGCAGAGCATCATGGCTGTCGTCCTCTTCATCCTCCTCAGCCTCTTCCTCATCTCCACCTCCATTCATCATCTCCATCTCGACCTCCACTGCGCCCTCCTCAACCTCATCATCCACTCCACTGAAGGGATCAGCATCCTGGGACACCTCCACCATCTCGGTGCCTTGGACCACCTCAATGGCGCCTTCGCGGACTTTCCTGACTTTGAAGGTGAAGGGAGGCACCTTGTACACAGCCGTCTTGGACCGGGCGTAAACAACATGGTCTGGCGTGAAGGCCTTCTTCACCTTGTCCCGGGATGTCTGGATCTTCTGCTTGTGCTCAGGGTTGACACTCATTCGTGTTCCAAGCTTCCCCATCTTCTTCTCAATGTTGTGACGCGTCTTCTCCAGGTTCTGTCTGGTCTTCTGCTTGGTCTTCTCTAAATTATCCTTGGTTTTCTGCCTTGTCCTCTCCAGGTTCTCCTTGGTTTTCTGCTTTGTCTTCTCCAGATTCTCTTTGGTCTTTGCTCTGGTCTTATCCATCTTCTCCTTTGAGAAGACCGTCTTCAGGGTTTGTACACGCTGCAGACTGCTGCGCTTGATGCGCTCGGCGCGGGACTCCTCAATGGTCTCCTCGATCTCCACCCCCTCTTCATCTGATGAGAGGTCTACATGGGGTTTGTCTGCCTTCTCTCCGTCTCCTCTCTCCTCCTCTTCCACAGCTTCCTTGAGCTCCAGCAGGCTGCCTCCTCTGCTTCCTGACACAGACTCAGAAACCTTCATGGATTTAGAGATGCTTAGTTTTGAGGGAACCTTCACTTCATCCTGTGGAGAAGAGAACATAACGAATTCATGTTAATGTGATTTAGTGAAGCCAGCAAGAAGTGAACCTTGATGAAATTCAAGTTTTACACATGGTCAATGAACGTATAGACAGAGAAATACAATTCATATTTATTCAATATAATACTATTTTTTTATCCACAAAATGTAAAATTATATTATAAAAGGTTGAAGTGGAAAGTCACAGAGAAATGGAGAAACTGATCTATCTGACTGCTAGCACATGCTATAATTAATGCACGTATGTGTTAAGTTGATGACCTTGTAAAGTTAATATTTTTGCACGTATTTGCATGTTTAATTGTGCTTTCTATGTGCACTGGTACACACAAGCTAACTGTGGTGAGAAACATGAATCCCATAGGTTTGCTAAACAATAGAGGCATTAGAGATGTGGGCTGATTACGTTTGGCAGGGGCCAAGACCAAGTGGAATCTGTAACAAGACTCCAGCGTTCACACAAGACTCCAGGGAGACATGACAGAGAAAAATGTAACTGTCTGTGAGACAAAGGAATGGAAACATTAAAATGGAAATAGGTTGGGGGGGGTTGTGGGAGCTGTGAGCAAAGTGTTGAAGAGTTACGCAACAAAGTCACAGTTTGAGTGCAAAGCTGCACATACCCTTCTACACACACACACACACACACACACACACACACACACACACACACACACACACACACACACACACACACACACACACACACACACACACACACACACACACTCTGCAGACTGACACCTTCTCTAATTCTCCCATATCTTGTATTCATCCAGAATATTACCTCATTACAGAGACACTAAATAACTGCTACTAGCAAACTCCAGTTTCGACTGAAAATGACATTAGAGGGGTTTACTACTGATTGGTTAGAGCAAATTAAAACAAGAAATCAGCTAACATGATATCAGGCTAATAGAATAAACTGAAACAAAATCAGTCTGATTATCAGGCCAGTAATTTCAATTTCAATTCCAATTTATTTTATAGTATCAAATCATAACTGAAATGATCTTGGGACACTTTACAGATAGACTTGGTCTAGACCACACTATAATTCACAGAAAAACTTCCTTTTAAGAGGCCGAAACCTTCTACAGAACCTGGCGCTTGGTGGATGGCAATCTGACGTGACTGGTTGGGGGAGAGAAAGAGGAAGAGAAAGAGAGAGAAAGATACATACATACAAATATGACCATAGTATGTAGACTAAAGAAATGAGACAGAAAAGACATTGTGGTGTGAGGGGTAATTTAGTCAAGTAATATTGTAAATGGGACATTTTTTATACTTTTATGATGAAATGATTTGTGACTCCTTGATGTTTCCCTATAGGGCCACCTTTAAAAATGTCTACTTCTTCTCAAAATGTGATTGGCAG